>NW_023270451.1:33756423-33791992 GCF_011800145.1 Mirounga leonina | reverse complement strand
GACTTTGCTGCATCCCAACTTTGCTGCATCCCAAAGATTTTGAATAGTTGTGTTTTCATTTTCATTGGTTTCCATGTATTTTTTTAATTCTTCTTTAATTTCCTGGTTGACCCATTCATTCTTCAGTAGGATGCTCTTTAGCCTCCATGTATTTGAGTTCTTTCCGACTTTCCTCTTGTGATTGAGTTCTAGTTTCAAAGCATTGTGGTCTGAAAATAGGCAGGGAATGATCCCAATCTTTTGGTACCAGTTGAGACCTGATTTATGACCTAGGATGTGATCTATTCTGGAGAATGTTCCATGGGCACTAGAGAAGAATGTGTATTCCGTTGCTTTGGGGTGGAATGTTCTGAATATGTCTGTGAAGTCCATTTGGTCCAGTGTGTCATTTAAAGTCTTTATTTCCTTGTTGATCTTTTGCTTAGATGATCTGTCCATTTCAGTGATGGGGGGTGTTAAAGTCCCCCACTATTATTGTATTGTTGTCGATGTGTTTCTTTGCTTTTGTTATTAATTGCCTTATATAATTGGCTGCTCCCATGTTAGGGGCATAGATATTTACAATTGTTAGATCTTCTTGTTGGATAGATCCTTTAAATAGGATATAATGTCCTTCCTCATCTCTTATTACAGTCTTTGGTTTAAAATCTAATTTGTCTGATAGAAGGATTGCCACCCCAGCTTTCTTTTGGTGTCCATTAGCATGGTAAATGGTTTTCCACCCCCTCACTTTCAATCTGGGGGTGTCTTTGGGTCTAAAATGAGTCTCTTGCAGAGAGCATATCGATGGGTCTTGTTTTTTAATCCAGTCTGTTAGCCTGTGTCTTTTGATTGGGGCATTTAGCCCATTTACATTCAGGGTAACTATTGAAAGATAGGAATTTAGTGCCATTGTATTGCCTGTAAGGTGACTGTTACTGTATATTGTCTGTGTTCCTTTCTGGTCTATGTTACTTTTAGGCTCTCTCTTTGCTTAGAGGACCCCTTTCAAGATTTCCTGTAGGGCTGGTTTTGTGTTTGCAAATTCCTTTAGTTTTTGTTTGTCCTGGAAGCTTTTTATCTCTCCTTCAATTTTCAGTGACAGCCTAGCTGGATAGAGTATTCTTGGCTGCATATTTTTCTCATTTAGTGCTCTGAATATATCCTGCCAGTCCTTTCTGGCCTGCCAGGTCTCTGTGGATAGGTCTGTTGCCAGTCTAATGTTTCTACCCTTGTAGGTTACATATCTCTTCTCCCGAGCTGCTTTCAGGATTTTCTCTTTGTCTATGAGACTCGTAAGTTTTACTATTAGATGTCGGGGTGATGACCTATTTTTATTGATTTTGAGAGGGGTTCTCTGTGTTTCCTGGATTTTCATGCCTGTTTCCTTCCCCAAATTAGGGAAGTTCTCTGCTATAATTTGCTTCATTATACCTTCTGCCCCTCTCTCTCTTTCTTCTTCTTCTGGGATCCCAATTATTCTAATGTTGTTTCATCTTATGGTATCGCCTATCTCTCAAATTCTGACCTCGTGATCCAGTAGTTGTTTATCTCTCTTTTTCTCAGCTTCTTTATTTTCCATCATTTCATCTTCTATATTACTGATTCTCTCTTCTGCCTCATTTATCCTAGCAGTTAGCACCCTCATTTTTGATTGCACCTCATTAATAGCCTTTTTGATTTCTACTTGATTGGATTTTAGCTCTTTTACTTCTCCAGAAAGGGTTTCTCTAAAAACGTCCATATTTTTTTCAAGGCCAGCTAGTATCTTTAAAGTGATGATTCTGAACTCTAGATCTGACATCGTACTAATGTCCGTATTGAGTAGGTCCCCGGCAGTCAGTACTACCTCTTGTTCTTTTTGTTGAGGTGATTTTTTCCGTCTTGTCATTTTGTGCAGAGGAGAATAGATTAATGAGAGAACAAAATGCTAGCAGAGTAACCACGTCCCCAGAAAATATACTCTAAACAAATCAGAAAAGACCTGAAGCAGTGGGAAAAGAAAGGGAAAGAGAGAAAAAAGAGAAAGAAAAAAAAAAAGAAAAAGAAAAAGATAAAAACAAAAACAAACAAAACAAAACAACAACAACAACAAAAAAAAAACAGAACGTGATCAAATATGATCAGGCTGGTATATAGATCAGTGCCACACACTAGATTTGGGGAGTATTTTGGTCTTTTAGAAGAAAGTGCCTCCCAGAATTTTAAAGAAAGAAAAACTTATATATGTACAAAAATAAGGGTTGGTATGATGAAGGGAAGCAATATGACTGTAAAGATGGAAATTATAAAAAAATATATAAAAGGAATTGATAAGAAGTTGTTTGAAAAAAGAAAGAAGAGGATTTAAAAAAAGAAAAAAGAAAAAAAAAAGGGAGAGGATGTGATCAGGCAGGGGAATAGAAAACACCATATACTAGAGATTTAGGGTATATTTTAATCTGTTAGAAGAAACTACCTCAAAATTTTAAAGAGAGAACAACTTATATATATAAGCCAAAAACACGGGTAACTACTATGAAGGGATAGAATATGACTCTAAAAATGAAAAATAAAAATGTTTTTTTTAAAAAAAAGGGATTGATAAGATGTTGGTTGAAAAAGGGAAAAAGAGGGGCGCCTGCGTGGCTCAGATGGTTAAGCGTCTGCCTTCGGGTCGGGTCATGATCCTAGCGTCCTGAGATCGAGCCCCGCATCGGGCTCCCTGCTCGGCGGGGAGCCTGCCTCTCCCTCTCCCTCTGCCTCTCTCCCTCCTCATGCTCTCTCTCTCTCTCTGTATCCCTGTGTCTCAAATGAATAAATAAAAAAAAAAAAAAATTAAAAAAAAAAAAGAAAAAGGGAAAAAGAAAAATTCAAAAAGAAATAAAAAGCAAAAAGACAGTTAAAAAAATTAACTTTAAAAGACTAAAGAATCATGGTAAAAAAGCCGTGAATTCTATGTGCAGTATTCCCCTAGCGCTGGAGTTCTGCCGTTCTCATTGATCGGTAAACTTGGTCTTGGCTGGCTGTTCTCGCTGATCTTCCGGGGAGGGGCCTGTTGCCGTGGTTTCCAAATGTCTCTGCCGGAGGCGGAATTGCCCCGCCCTTGCCCCCTCCCGGCTAAGTAATCTGCTCGGGTTTGCTCTCCGGAGCTTTTGTTCCCTGCGAGCTTTCCGTACAGCTTTGGAGGCGGAGAGTGAAAATGGCGGCCTCCCAATCTCCGCCCCGGAGGAGCCGAGATCTCGGGGCCCCGCTCCTCATTGAGCCCCCAGAGAAAAGCCGCCAGTCACTCCCGTCTCCCTGGTCTCCGGCCACACTCAGGCACCCCCGGTCTTTCTGCGACCCCGAGGGTCCCGAGACCACACTGTCCCGGAGGGTTCCACCCCCCGCTTAGCCACCAGAGTGACGTCCCTCGGCGGAGCAGACTTTTAAAAGTTCTGATTTCGTGCTCCGTGGTTCTATCACTTGCCAGAAGCGGCCGACAGAGGCCCCTCCCCCGCCGTCTATCCTCCCGAATATCGCCTCGGATTCACTTCTCCGCACGTCCTACTTTCCAGAAAGTGGTCGCTTTTCTGTTCAGAGAGTTGTTGCTATTCCTTTCTTCGATCTCCTGTTGGGTTTGTAGGTGTTCAGAATGGTTTGATCCCTATCCAGCTGAATTCCTGAGAGGAGATGAAATCCAGGTCTCCTACTCCTCCGCCATCTTGCTCCCATGGAGTTTTTATTATTGTAAACAAAAAAACTGGATATCTATTATGTGTAAATCATTGCAATAGGGCTTAAGAGCTGGATGGAGGGATGATCTATAATAAAATACTGTTTGAGCTGCTATAAAATAGGTACCTAATACTTCAAGATAACCATGAGGAGATATCATAATGCAATGCCTAATGGATTTATGCCTTTAGTATTCAGAAAAGAAAGAAAACTTACAGAGTAGGGTGATCAGAATGAATTTCATGGAGAAAAGGGTCTTGAAATAGGCATTGGATTTTTAAATTTTTCTCTTATTGCTACATAGAACACAGAAACATAAAAATGTACAAAGTGAAAAATTGTAAAACAAATACTCATGTAACCATCATCCTACCCATCTCAGAATTAACCTGTTTATTCCTTCACCCCTTAGAGGAAACTTCTTTATTAAATATGATGGTAATCATATCCTTGCTCTGTTTTATAGTTTTGTGATTTAAGTATGAATCCCTGAACATTATAGTTTAGTTTTTCCTATTTGCCTATTTTTGAATTTCACAAAATTGGAAATTGGCAGTCTGCATTCTTCTAAATCTGACTTCTTTTGCTCAACACTGTGGTTTTAATATTCACCCATGAGATCCATGGAACTTCCTCATTTACTTTCAGTGCTGTATTATATTGTATGATTATTTATTAATCCATTCTTTCTTTGATGTGCTTTTGAGTGGTTTCCAGATTTCTGGCTCTTACGAACAATACTACTTTGAACATTTTTGTGTTTGAATTCTGGCCCATATAATCACACTTAAGTATTTAATTGCTGGGTCATCATTTATGTGCATACTTAACCTTACAAGAGAATGCCAGTTTTTTTACCAAGTAGCTCTAATAATGTTCTTTCTTACTTGCTGGGTAAGTTTTTCTGTGGTTCTACCTCCTTTTTAATGTTCAGTTTTGCCAGATTCTTTAATTTTAAACAATCTGGTGAGTATGTAATGGTTTCTCATTGTGGTTTTCATTTGTATTTCCCTGACTGCTAATAAAATACTTCTTCATATATTTATAGGTCATTTGGATTCTTTTTGTGTGTGTGTGAAATGGCTGTTCAGGTATTTTGTCTATATTTATTTGAGTTGCCTGTCATTTTTTTCTCATTTATTTGTAGTTCTTTATATCGAGTGAAAATAAACACTTTTTGGATTATGTATTGCAGATATGTTTTCAGGATCTATAGATTGCCTTTTCACTTCCTTAATGCAGTCTTTTGATAATGAGACAGTCTTAATTTTAATGTAGTCTCATTTATCAATCTTTTCCATTCTGGTTAGAGTTTTTTGGAAATATGGAATTTTTATAGCCTGCAATGAGGCATTCCAGCTTGGATAAATGGCATAGGCACAATCATGGAACTAGGAAAGCTCAAGTTATGCTTCCATAGAAAAGTAGTAGAAGAAAAATCAGGGACAGTCAAGTTAAAATGTCTAAACCCTATCCCTCAGTTCTTTGCCTATAGGAATGCTATGGAAAAGTTCTGAGCTGGGAAGATCCATGATCAAAGGGATGCTTTCAAGAGATACACCCTAGAGTACTAGAGTCATCATTAGAAGGAAGAGACATCTGGGATGGGGAAACCAGCCCATAGGGTTAGAAAAAGGCAGAAGATGCAGAAGCTGCTGGGATGGAACTATTAAGGCTTATTAAGTAAGACAAATCAACTGGAACTTAAATGTTTTATTTAAACTTAACAGCAAAATTATTTGATCTATAACTATGAGGGCTAGAAACTTGGACTCTACTACATTGGTGATATTTAGTCTAGGTAGACATAAGGAGGAAAGAAAGAAAAACATGAGCAAACACACAAAGGCATAAACAAATGAAATCACTTATGACTAAAGAGGACAGATGGCATTAAGTCCAAGAGGAAATCAGATTAGATAGCTATAGTGAGGCTAAATGTAGAGAGAATCCAAGGTTTTAATAAGATAGATAAAGTTATGCTGTGATATAAAAGATCCTGAAATTCCAGTGGCTTAACATAACAAAAGTTTCTTTATTGCTTATATAAAATGTGCTGGAGGTGCTGGAGATACCCCAGGGCAACCTTCTATGCAGTAACTCAGCGGTCTGGTCTGCTTTGATCTTGCAGCCCTACTATCCTAACAAGAGGACTCTTCAGTAACTCTCTCACCAGAGGAAGAGAGTACTGGAGGGACTCATCCCAACAATTAAATGTTCTAGCTCAAAAGTGACACAACCAATTGGCGTTGCTAACTAAAGAGGACAGATAGTATCATCCTCTGATGTGCACAAAGAGGAGAATCATGGGTGAAAACTAGAGGAGAATTTCGATTTCACGTGACAGACCAAAGGGAACCATGCAGAACTTAGTGAGAAGAGGATGAAATCATGTGTAGCCATCATTCCACCCAGGACCTGTTAAATGCCTTGGACATTCTAACACCTCCTCTTATTTAACCCTCATCATAATCCTAGTGATGTAGGAAAAGACATTAGGGTTCAAAGCCGATTGCCAAGAAAGAATTGCTGAGACATCTTTGGTGAAAAAAGTGGTTTTATGAAAGCATGGGAACAGGACCTGTGGGCAGAAAGAGCTGTACGGAGGTCATGGGGAGTGGCCCATTATATACTTACAAGTTGGGAGGGGGTTAAGGAGAGTGTAAGCCTCCCAGGTTTTTTGGAAACAAGGTTTCCAGGATCTTAGGGGGCTAGCTATTGTTAGGAAAGGTCATTTATTACTGTTAAGTAAAAACTCAGTCATGAGACCCTTCAGATGTATATCAGTGGGTCATATGCTTAGGGGATGATTGCCAACATGTATCCTGGGGCGGGTAGAGATAAAGGAAGTTTCCAAAGGAATTTTTATATGTTAACATAGACTTACACGATCTTGGGGTTTGGGCTAGGATTGCCTTTTGCCCTTAGCAAAGTGTCAACATCAAGGCAGTTGAGTCCTTAGAGGAAGGTCACTCTGCCTGTTTCAAGGATTTGTCAATGGGCTGTAGGTAGTAAGGAAATTTAATAATTTTTCTTCTGTCTTTGTTTCCCACATCACTATGACTGAAATATTAGGTCTTAACAAATAAAAGAGCTAAGGATCAGAAAAGTTGGGGAATATACATGAGAGATCCCATGGCTAGTAAGAACTAGGATTTCACCTGTCTTTCCAATTCTGTGTTCTTTCCATAACAGTATCCTGTTACTTCCAAAAACATTAAGATTCATTGGTAGGAGCATCAGGAAGGATAAAGGATATTTCAGGGAAGGCTGTGGAAGTTCTCTCCATGTGATATGATAAAGCTTTAGAAAAGTTATAAAGGGGACAAAGAATGTTCACATAGATGACTGTTTAAGGAAAAGTTTTTAAGAAAGATTTGGTATCTAAATCAATAGGGAAGGAAATAGCAATGAAGAAATAGTGATAACAAAGATTATTTCCACCTTCTAACCAATTTTCTTGGTACAGTGATGGCATCCTATAAAAAAGAAATGGAGGCTGGAAAAAAATAATAAATTTGGTTTCAGATATTTGAGGGGAACGTAACATCTGAGTATAAATATCTAAGGATATGAATTTGGATTTTTGGAGACAGTGAAGATGTTAATTTGAGCTTTTCTTTATAACAGTATCTATATAAATAAACTTTTCAACAGACAATGGGATGATTTCTAAAAATCACTATAATTACATGCATATTAAGTAGTTCCTAATTTTGCCAAAATATTCCTTATGTGTAAAAATACTTTCCTAAGATTTTGAAATGAATCCTATCAGTCCTCAACTGAAAAGCTTCTATGACTCTCATTGTCTACAGAATAAAATCCAAACTTTTTAATATGGCACTTAACTACAGTCGAGTCATCTTCCCTTGCCTTTGCTCACACCACTGCCTTCCAAACACCTGAGCTGGTCACACTGCCTTCCTCTCAGATTGAATGTGCCATGCTGTAGATGAAGGGGTAACCTGAGATTCTTTATTTTTCCCATAATGATAAAACCAAATTTAGTTATAATACCAGTTATTTAAGTATTTTGATTTTATCTTAATGGTTATAAATTATAAGCTATAAATTATAGATAGCATATAAGTATTTACTATCAGACAAATCCAAATTTACTTTATGTGAATATACAGCTTTTAGATAATGGTAACTCTTTCAAACTGAACATTTGTACTATATATGTGGACTGGCCCCCCTCCCCCCCGCCCCCCCTCCCCCCAGCTCAAGAGCAAAGAGAGTCAATTACTTTATTATCAGTCAGAGCTTTTAATCAGAAGTTTTAGTCAACTGAAAGGTCCTCTGTGATGTGGGCAATCTATGGACTATCTTACTGCAAGACCAACTATTTCTTCCATCTATGCTTATTCTAAAAACCTGTTTTCTATTTCTTATAGGCGTGTGTAACGACCCTTTGGAATTGGCATGCTCAGTGATAGGAGTTTTGTACACTTACTTCTTTGCTTTGCTGTACACTTTTTTTCTTTGCCCAAGAACACAATTGGTTCTATAATTGACAGCCAAGTTGAAAGATAAGTGAACAGTTCTTTTTTGTTAATTTTTCTAGAATGTTAATCACTCAGTACTGATGAGTGGTCTGTTGAAACTGGTCATCTTCAGGTGATAATCTTTGTTCCTGGGGTTGTATTTATTTGTTTTTTAAGGTAAATAAACTTGCCAAGCTTCCATTCTTCCAGCTTGAATATTCACATAGCCACACTCTTGGATGTCTGATAGAACTTTTAAACTCCACTTAATAGATATTTTGAATTTCTAATGTTTCCTCTGAGACCTGCCCCAACTTGCCTAAAACATGACAACTCCATCCTGCAGTTGCTCAGGCCAAAAGCCTTACTGTTGCCTGGACTCTTGTTTTTTGTTATAGTTCTACAACCAGTCTGTCAGGAAATCCTGAGGCCTTTACCTTCAAAATAGAAAGTAATTTAACAATTTAACCATTTAAATTTAACCACAATTTAACCATTTTAGATATGGGCCATTTTTTTTTTCTTTTTGGCTCTTAAATGATCTTGCTTCCACCCTGCTTCTCTCACAGTCTGCTCTAAAACAAACAGCTGGAGTGACCCTTTCCACTCTATAAAACACAAGTGAGATGTTATGCCTCACTCCCTGCAGCAGCTCTCCATTTTACTCAAAGCAATGCCCAAGACTGGACCTACACAACTGGCCTCTGGTTTCCTCTCTCACTGCTGTCTCCTACTTTCTTCCCTTCAGTCACTCTGCTCTGGCCACATTCACCTCCTGGCTATCTGCTGAACATTCCAGGCACAGTTTCCCGCAGGACCGATGTACTAACTACCCCCTCCGCCTGGAATGTTTTCCTCTAAATAAACATATGACTTATAAGGGTTACATAAGTATATGCAAGTACAAATGTTTCATTAACATTTGAGGTACCAAATAAATATAAGATTCTTTATTATTATCTATGTTAATAATAAATATCTGTTGGCACCTTCCTAATTTCTTTAGCATGAATTTGATCTAACTGTACATTGGAATCTAGCTACAAGAGCACTTGTAATACATAGCTTCAGTTATAGCACTGGGGAAAACACAGTCTTTGAGACACTAATCTTTTAGGTATGTGCTCTTACTCTCAGTAAGATAATTGCCATTTGTTTAGCAGTCAGGATAAGCCAGGCCCTGGATTTAAGATGCATTATCTGATTTAACCCTCACCTCAACTCTGTGAGATAGGAAATATTGTTTCCCAATTTAACATCTGAGGAAATGGAGACCCAAAAGATTAAGTAACATACTTAAACACATGGTTCATAAATGTGCTGGTACTCACATCCAGGACTGACTCCAAAAACTTACATAGTCCTCCTTATAGCTCACATTGGAACTGAAGAAGCATTACTGTGAATTTGTACACATTTATCTGATTTATAATGCTCTTGAAAGTACTTGAACTGTGCAAAAGCAGTTTAAAGATGGGACAAAATGATTTCAGGCCAAAAATGCAATGGCTACCCTGTTTCCACTTAGCACTCAAGCAAACATGGAAAATTGCGGATACATAGTACAGCATCTAAAAACAAAGCGCCAAGGTAAATTAAAAGTGCAATAGTGTAAAGGAAGGAAACATCAAACATGTTTGAGAGGATCAGAAAGAGTTCATTTAAGGGTAAAGAATTCTAGAATGTTATAAAAAAACAAACAAACAAACAAAAAGGGCCAGGTACTTCTTATTTATTGTAAGAAATGAGCTCCGATGGGGGTAGACGAACCATGAGAGATGATGGACTCTGAAAACCAAACTGAGGGTTCTAGAGGGGAGGGGGGTGGGAGGATGGGTTAGCCTGGTGGTGGGTATTGAGGAGGGCACATTCTGCATGGAGCACAGGGTGTTATGCACAAACAATGAATCATGGAACACTTCATCTAAAACTAATGATGTAATGTATGGGGATTAACATAACAAAAAAAAAGAAATGAGCTCCGATGAGCTTGGGCCACGTGATGGCTAATCCGAGCATATGGACCAACGAGGGGCAGATCCACACTGATATGTTTCTAGTTACCAAGCAAACAAATGGGCACACTGCAGTCCAGCAGAAGAGCTTCCCCCCATTCTTTCTCGTTGCCTGGCATGTGGAAACAAGGAGTAGCGTCAGAGCCAAATGGGAGTTACAAATGTGAGCAATGCCATCTGTGCTTTTCTATTTCTGGTCAAGAGGAGGCATATGCTGATTGAGAAGATACCAACAGATACAGCTGTAAATAGTTACCCCAATTAGTGTGTGTTAGGACCAAAGAATAGAAATTGTCATCTGGCTCAAGTGCTGAGACCCTTTCAGATGAGGAAATGAGTTATAAGTCTCTTACCTCTTGCTGGGAAAGACTGTTGACCACTACCCAGTAACAAACATATCTCTTCCACTTGTTTGAAGGCTTTTAAGAGTTTCAGTTAATACTGAAAACATTTTTGTAATTGATACACATCTGCAGACCATAAGGTAGCCGAGACATGATGGTTATAAAGAAAGAATGATCAAGTGACAAAATGAAAGATTATACCTTAAGAATCTGGACATTATTAATATAATGCATCTCTTGTTCTTTGGATGGCCAGGGAAAATACACTTCTCTATTCACCAAATATATGTAAGTCTTTGTTAAAGTGTTTTTCATTTTTAAAAATCTCTAACGATAACAGAACAGTAAAAAAATAATTACAATCATTGTTGTTTTCCTCCACACAGAGGAAAAAAAAAAATGCTCATGCTGCTAGAGGAGGAAAAAAAAAGACCAAGAGTAGTCTTTTTTTTTTTTTTTTTAAGTAGTTAAGAGTTCTTAAATTTTGATGAGAAGATATTTAAACTCTCTTGGTCATCAGAACTGTTTTCTTTTCTTTCTTTCTTTTTTTTTTTAAGTATACCAAAGACTTATCTCAGAATCTGGGAAGAACTGTTTTACAAAGGAAAAATGTTATCTTAGTCTAGATTCCACAGGCACAGTTGAAATCTTCCACTCCTTTCTTTCATTTATTCAGGAAGTATTTAAGAAGGACCTACTAGGCACTGGGCACTATTCTAGTCACTGGGGATAAAACAATGAACAAGACAGAGCCTCTGTTCTCAAGGTGCTTACATTTTACTGGAGGGTGGAAAACTCATAAATGAAAAAGATTTTATGCAATGATTTGATACAATAAGAGTAAAACAAGAAAATGTTGAGATTGACTAACGGGAGGAAGAATCTATGTATTATTCAGTGTGGGCTAGGTTTTCTGTACTAATAAACAGCCCCAACGTCTGAATGGTGTAAATAAAAAAAAAAAGAATTTCTTTTTTCCTTCATAGTACACCATGGTTCAGTGAGGGGCTTAGTTCCATGTCCTCTCTCAGGGATGTAGGATGAAGGAAGCTTCATTGTTGACTGTCACCAATTACAGTGACATGGGTAAGGACTGTGTGACAAATTATATTCCAGCTTCTAGAGGCTTCCACCTAGCAATGTCAGGCCATATGCTCTCACGTTTCATTGACCAAAGCAAGTTATGTGTCCATGACTCACTTCAAGGAGGTAGTGAAGTGCAATCCTCCAGCATGCCTGGCAGGAGGAGGTTAAAGGCAATAATGATTATCACAGTCTATTTTAATTGGGCTTGTGGCAGAATGCCTCTCTGAAGTAATGGTATTTAAATGAAGATCTAAATGATGAGAAACGAGTCATAAATAGATCAGCAAACAGTAAATGCAAAGTTTCAGGAGGAAACACATTTGGTGTGCTGGAGGAAAAGAGAAAAAGGATGCTGAGGCTTGAGCATAGTTAATTAGCACAATTAAGAAGACTGGATGAGGGGCACCTGGGCAGCTCAGTCGGTTGAGCATCTGAGTCTTGGCTTCAGCTCAGGTCAGAATCTCAGGGTGGTGAGATTGAGTCCTATGTTTGGCTCCCTTCTCAGTGGGGAGTCTGCTTGAGATTGTCTCTCTCCCTCTCCTTCTGCCCCTCTCCCTGCTCAAGTCTCTCTCCCTCTAAAATAAATTAATAAATCTAAAAAAAAAAAAAACAAAAACAAAAACAAAAGGAAGACTGGAAGATTTTTAAGGTTTTGATCAGAGGCAAGTAGCGACCACATCATAGTAGAAGCATACAGGTAATAACAGTAAATGTATATTTATTTTATGTGTAATGAAAATCCATTTATAGTTTGATAAAACTGAAGCTAAAGAGATCAAATATAAATTTTTAATCCACAAAAAGATGCACAGTTATATACTCTGAACTCTTCATTCATACTCTGAACTCTTCATATTTCTTTACTACAGATTAACCAAAGTCATTGTGCTATAGAATAATAACGTACATTCTTCCCACATATGTCACTACTTAGAAATTTCCTTAAGAAGATATTCCTAAATGCATACAGAGATTTACTAATATGCTGCTTGTTACTATGTTGATTCATAGGATGAGGCACACTCAGGCCTTTTAAACTATGTCAATGAAATGTTTAATAACGTGAAAATTTTACACTATATTATAAGCCAAAATAACTAACTCTACATTTATTTATCTCACTTAAAGAATATTTCATTTTATGAGAATACACACCCATATCCTGTTTTGTAATTTCAAATTGGTACAATATCCTAGAAAGCAATTTGTTAAACAAAGACATAAAAATATATACAATCTTTGCATGGATTAACTATGCTTCTGAGAATTTGTCGTAAGGAAGTAATTAAGGATATGTTTGAAAATTAAACTATTGGGATGTTCATTGAAGTATTGCTTGTAAAAACAAAAAAGCAAAACAATTAATGTCTAACATTGTGGTATTTTTGAAAATCAGTTGTGTATATCCACAAGATAATTTCATAAAGCTGGTAACCATGATGGTCCAGAACTATACCTATTGATGTAGAAGGATAATTATATTGTTATTCTTTAAGACTAGGTCACAAAATATCCTATAAAATATATAACCTTTTTTTCAAAAATAGGTATTTGTAAATATACAAAAACAATTTTTTTGAAGATCATACAGCAAGATATTAACAATGGTTACTTCTGGGCTGCTGAGATTTTGTATGTTTTACATTCTTTTTTATTGTATTTCCTATTTTTTTGGTAAATAAGCATTTATTCTATAAAAAGAATCCTTATTTTTAAGAAAATAAACACACAGCACATTAATAAACAAAAAATTGTGTATCAGAGCACAATTTTGTAACAGTATTTACAGTGTATTTGTTATAAATTTTTGGTACTAAACACACACAGACACACACACACGAATATACAAATATATTTCAAATAATCCTGCTAACATTAGGAAAGATGTTTCTTTTGTGTTTTTCTGTACTTTAAAGGTTTCCTATAATAATCATACATTACTTTTATAGGAAGTTTTTTAAACAATAGGTCTTACTTCTCGGCTACTCCCATTTTCCACCATGATTTTCACTGAAAATCTTTTACACAATGAAGGATTTAATTCTCCCACAAGCTACAACCCTCTCAATCTGACTTTCTACCCTTATAGGGATAAATTTCAATACTGATGGTCTATTTATTTTAAAAAGATACTCTAGTTTTCTCTCATCATTATGCAATCACTTTTTGGCAACTGTACTTAATTAAGTCACATACCCAAATGAAGTTCTCACAATTCATTGATTTGGTAAACTCTAACTAGAGCATAAAAAGGAATACATCTTGAAAACACATTTGTCCAACTTGAAACTATGGTTTGACATGTATGTGTTGAAAACCTATTATATGATGAGATCTGTGAGATAAACTTAGGTTCAGTTTTCCTAGAGTTTATATACTCTAATTTGAAAAACAGTTACAGGAAACAAAGGATATCATTGTATCTTAGAATACTAGTTTAGAGTACTATCCAACATCTGTCCCATCTGGGGAGAAACTCCCTTTTTGTGTGAGTCTTGGCAGGAGGCAAGGAGATCAGATCGCTCTCTTTAGCCCCTGACAGGCAGCTATGGCAGAAACTCACCAGATACTTCCACCCAGAACTTCAACACTGAACATCTGATGTGTGTGTGTGTGTGTGTGTGTGTGTGTGTGTGTGTGAGAGAGAGAGAGAGAGAGAGAGGGAGAGACTGAGACAGAGTGAGAGAGAGATTACGAGAGATTGAGGATTTATTAATGATGATAGCATACAGTGTCCAGGTACAACAGTGCCCAGCCATGATATTCTTTTTTTAAAATTTTTTTATTGTTATGTTAATCACCATACATTACATCATTAGTTTTCGATGTAGTGTTCCATGATTCATTGTTTGTGCTTAACACCCAGTGCTCCATGCAGAATGTGCCCTCCTCAATACCCATTACCAGGCTAACCCATTCCCCCGACCCCCTCCCCTCTAGAACCCTCAGTTTGTTTCTCAGAGTCCACCGTCTTTCATGGTTCTTCGCCCCCTCCGATTCCCCCCCTTCCCAACTGTCCTATAAGACTCTGCCTATGCTTCCTGCCACCTAGTATCTTTTGCTCTTGACCTATATATTTCAGCCTTGTTATCAAGATATGCTGATGATTCTGTGAGCTACCCAATATAGTGCTGCACATATTAGCTAGAATCTGTTTCTGTTGATTGTAATCAATAACCTTAACAGAGAAAGCAGTATAAAATTAGAGGCTCTGCAGTGGTACTAGTTAACATTTATTGAAAGCTTGATATAATGTTTGGTTCTTTACTTTTACTATCACATTTAATCTTCCCAAGAAACCTAGGAAATAGATATTATTTGTATTTTGTCAAGGAAAATCTGAAGTTAAGACTGATTGGTTAACTTGCCAAATGTAGCTGACAACTGATGGAAATGGGGTTTTAACCTAGGAAGTTCAACTTCAGAGACCAAGCACTTGACCACCACACAAGAGCCACCTCTCTTCTTATGTGGCTGGGAGCATCCACATGGGTATCAATCTGAGAAGTGGGTCAAGGAGATCTTGGGTCAAGCTCCAAGTAAGAATCCCATTCAGAGGAGAGAAAAATTTCTGAGGCAAGGACCACGATATGTTTGTGGGTCATGGAGGCAGCAGGTGTCTACTGAAAAAACATCTAACTCGATGCATAAAACCAGAGCATGGAGAACTGTGAACATCATGGTTTGAAAATGGATGTCTTAATAGAATGATAGAGAGTATCTAAGCTGTGAAAATGGTATGAAAAAAGGCCATTTAATGGACTAAAATATGACTAGTTCAAAATGTGGAAAAGGTGTCATTTTTAGGTGTTACATTACCATCACTTTAGCAATTGTGAAAGAATACCAAAGTGCATGGGACTGTTGGTCTTGATTATTATCAATGACAGACTTCCGGGTTCATAACCTTACCTGTTCATCAGGTGAAGACCAATCAACTAATGTTTATCACAGGCATAGAGCACAGAGATCTAATCAATCCTTGGACCTCACCTACCCAGCAACCCCTTCCCACAACAGTCATTTAAAAGGTCTGGCTGGATGCCTTTAACAGGCCTTTGAGCTTTGTTCTAATTATATTATAGTTAATTGACTATTCCAGAGAATGTGTAGTTCATGGTCATTATTTTCAATATTTACTGAAGTTTTCCCTCTGGACTTTCAAGGGAATAATGATGTACTCTCCCAGAACATAGAAAGAAGACTAATTTTATTTTTTCTTCACATCTTATATACAGCTCTATCTAGATTTCCTGTACTACTGCCTATTTTATATGCCTTTTAGAAAAGACGTAAATATGGAAAACTATATGCAGTTAAAAAAAATGTCTTTATCACATCATAAGAGAGGCAGATGGCAATCTGTTCTATGTTTAATCATGTTCAAGGGAAAGCGTCCACACAAAGGTCATAAGCAAATGCCTAACAGGAAAAGGTCAGGAACGTAAATGAGTGGAGTAGGCTAAGTAGGAACTATGGCAAACTAGACATGGCAACAAAAGGCAGCCATACACAGCTTTGGCTAATTGTTGTCATGTGGGAAGGCCAGCCTACTGTTACCAAATCTACCAATTTTTCTTTTTCTTTTTTTTTTTTAAAGATTTTATTTATTTATTTGTCAGAGAGAGAGATAGAGCACAGGCAGGGGGAGCGGCAGACAGAGGCCAAGGGAGAAGCAGGCTCCCCATTGAGCAAGGAGCCCGATGTGGGACTCGATCCCAGGACCCCGGGATCATGACCTGAGCTGAAGGCAGACGCTTAACCAACTGAGCCACTCAGGTGTCCCATTCCAATTTTTCAAAAGAAGCCAGAAATCTAGATTTTTAGGTAAAATATTTGTCCTTTTTAAAGGTTAGCAGCTGATTAATATATTTTTTAATATTGTGAGCCAAACAAAATATTTATGGATTCTGAAATTAGCCTGGAGCTGCTAGTTTAAGACCACTAATCTACAGATGTACATAAAATCAGATGAGGTATTTCCTCTCAAATCTTTCTCAAATAGAAGTCCCACTTGATCTTTTCTCTTTAAATTAGAAATCAGGGCACCTGCATGGCTCAGGCAGTTAAGCATCTGCCTTCAGCTCAGGTCATGATCCCAGCGTCCTAGGATTGAGCCCCATGTTGTGGGCTCCCTGCTCAGCGGGGAGTCTGCTTCTCCCTCTCCCTCTGCCCCTCCCTCTGCTTGTGCTTTCTTTGTCTCTCTTTCTCAAATAAATAAATAAAATATTAAAAAAAATAAATTAGAAATCAGTCTTCACCTCCTATAATGTACTAAAGGAAACTTCACCTATTCCAGAGTCTTCTCTCAAAGTATACTATCAGTCATAAAGATATGTGACTAAGGAAGGACCCTAAGCCAGAATATCAGGGAGGCAACATAAAATATTAGAATCAGTTTAAGTTTGGAGTCAAGTAGATCTGTGTTTATACTCTAGTCTTCATGTTTAGTTTCCATATTTTCTCTGAGTTTAAGTATTGTTATCCACAGTTAGAGCTTTGTACCATCTGTGAAGATTAAGTATGAGAACACAAATGTAAAATACCTACAACATGTGTAATTTATGGAACATGATGGAAAGCTGTTTCTTGCCTCCTGCGAAAGCTGAGGAACAGATGAAAATTCTGAGAGTTAGAAATAGATGTAATTTGCCTTTAGCCTTCCTACAAAGTGGGCAATATTGTTGGGAGTATGCATACTATTAAAGATTTTTTAAAAAGCTAATATTACTTGAAGACAAACTTTGCATTCTCCTCTCATATCAAAGGTCTAAAGGGAGGCAATCTAGGATGCTATGGGAGCTCAGTTTCATGATTTCTTCAGGCACCCAGGCTCTTTCCAGCCACCATTCTCCCACACCGAGGTATGACACTTGTCCACAAAGTCCAAGACAGCAGCATCTGGATTCCAGAGAGCAAGAGAGAGGAGGGGCAAAAGGGGCACATTAGCTGTTTCTTAAGGAAGGTTCCACAAAGCTGCCAAAGGATAGTCAGCTTACATCTGATTGGCCAAAACCTAGACACATGACATTTTGCTGCAAGGAAGTCCGGGATACGTAGTCTTTATTCTGAGTGGCCATAAGCTAAGCTGAAATTTGTCACTATGGCCAAAGGAAAGATGAATTATTGTGGGGGCCAAATTGCAGTTTGTGCTTCAGAGGCCTTTTTGCCTAAGGAGGGTGAAGGGGTGACTTCATTTTTTTACATTTTTATCTTATGGGTTGTCCCCACTGCAAACAAACAAACTGTTGTCTACAATGCCTTTCTGTACTATTACCTTTCATTCTTTTGGAAGATATGAATGGAAGGGACAACTGGACAGGGGTACCCCTGTTTAAATGCTTTCCCTAATTTATTGTCCGTCTTTTGTTGTTCGTGGGGGTGCCTTGTTACTTCTAGCAACATATTAAGATGTATAGTTAATGGAAAAAAGACTCCATTTTCTTTTAAAAATTAGTTTTTGAAGTAGCATTGCTAGTTTTTTTTTTTTTTTTTTTTTAAGATTTTATTTATTTGACAGAGACAGAGATAGCAAGAGCAGGAACACAAGCAGGGGGAGTGGGAGAGGGAGAAACAGGCTACCTGCTGAGCAGGGAGCCCAGTGCTGGGCTCAATCCCAGGACCCCAGGATCATGACCTGAACTGAAGGCAGATGCTTAAACTGAGCCACCCAGGTGCCCCAGCATTGCTAGTTTTATCAGCTTGCATGTGTTCTAAAATTCTCAGGTAGTTGAAAGGAATAAAAGAAGCCTGGAGCACTGAGCATTTCTTTCCTCACATAACTGATGGTTAATTCTCAATTACAGACCTTTAGATTAAGAAGCAAAACATCTAACACAACACAGGAATTTAATACATGTGCGATGAATGAGTGTGAAGAGGGGAGAAGGGAAGGGAGGAGGAAAAAAGAAGGAACAGATGACAGAAAACAGAAGAGAAGAAAGGAAAGAAGGCCTCTAGCAATACAATAATTTCTTCTTTGACTCCCCTAAAATCCAAGAGATCATGAACTTTCTCCATCATGAACAGGAGTTCAGTGGCTAGGTATTGCCAAGCTCTTCCTCGGATGGAGCAAAAATCTACATCCATATACTTCCCCCTTGCACATGTCCCACCCTACCCTTACCAGAACCAGAAGTTTAATTTCCATATCAGGGTATATTCATTTTAGGCAAGTACTTTCAGACTAGAACAAGGATCACTTCATTGGTAGGTATCTGGTTTTTAAGTGGTGAACATGTTTATGCATTTTACAAATAGAGACAGTAATGCGCACAAGTTGCTGAGCAAGGCTCAGAGGACAAAAACGGGTCACAGGAAAGCTCTCTACCTCCTTGGAACGCACATAATAAGTGAAGAGTTAGGTTACAAAAACATAACAGTATGTTAGTGTATGCAAAGATCTAAAAAAAGAAAGTAAATAAGAATAACCTAATTTTGGTTAAGGGGCTCATAAAGCTGAAATTCTTCACTGAAACATCAGGTCAATGTTTGGATCTTAACTGCCATTCTCCAAACCTCTCATGACTGCCAGATCGGCTCAGAGATTTCCATCCTGCCCTCGTCAGCATGCACTCATATTGTCAGCGCAGGATGTAGGGACGTGGGTTTGGAGAAACTATTCCAGGAAGAGTCATGAATGCAATTTATACGCAGACACTTGTTCTAACAAAAGAAGCCAGCATTACAAAACTAGGCTTTATTTATGTGCAGTACAGCTAAGAGTAAATTACACTCAAAGTGAACACCCACAGGGGTAGCCAGAGCTATTTACTGCTTTGTCACGATGAGATATGAAAACAGAGTTTCTGTGACTTTCCCCAGAGTAACTAAGGCCAGAGTTAATTTGAAAGTAATCGTACACTTTCCTCATAGGGAGAGTCAAAATGGACCAAATAATAATAATAAACTAGGCTTTGAAATCTCTTTCCCAAAATGTTTCACAGCTATAAAATTATTTATTATTCTTTCTATATTCGGCAAATATGCATTTCTTTTTGTTAGCCCTCCCCACGCATGTGCAATTTTTATTTAAAATAAACTTTTTAGAGTAATGCACTTTCTAGACGTGTAAATAAGATTGCAGGGAAAGAAAACAAAGCGTGCCTGCCACTCCAGGAAGGAAAAACAGACCTTCAGGACCAATGATCTTACACAGACAAACGTCAAGCTGTCAAAAGAAACCAAGAGTGTCTGTCAGTAAATCCAAGGTTTGCGTGGAACCAAAATGTTGGCTCCTTTCATTTTGATGAAAACAGACTCACTACCAGTTGAGGTGGAGATGTCGGACTGTGATTCTCTCATTTTTTACAAAGGAAATACAAAATCTGAATATTGTGAGAAACAACGTAACACAAATTACAGGAACCACTGTATCTGAATGTACGGAAAATCATCTGACTTTCTTCTTTCTCCCAACACTGACCTCCTTTTTTCTTATCAATCTGTACTTCTGACAACCACATGTCTGTATGTAATATACAGACCCATAAAGTCACATATAATAGTTGTGTACACATAAACAGTTATGCAATGAAAGCTTTCTCTCACCTGAACATACATGGAGAAAAGGGGAAAACATTGTATACATAATCCTTCCTCTCTTCCGCATGGTTAGAAATAGATTTACACCCTGAGTTTTGTTTTAAAAATGCCAAATATGAGGGAGTAAACCCAGACTATGATTCTAGTCTCAAAGCATAGATCTTAATAGAATGGCACAAGGTATCTAATATACTCTTTCTTTCTCCAAAAATATACCTCTCAAATAAAATCCATAGTAAAAATGAGTGGCTCTTTCTGTGTTAAAGTTCATTACACAAATTATTTTTCTAGCCCAGCTGTTCACATTCTCCAAATTAATCTGCTTCAAGAAGCCCTTAGGAAATTCATATTGACTCAACCTCACAAAATTGTAGGGTTACTGTATCATTGCTTGTTTTGTTTTGACTCTCCTGGACTGATATGGAACAAAGAGCTGACTTCTACTTCTTCTCAATAAAATTAAAAAAAAAAAAAAATCAGTCAGGCATCATGTCATTTTGATTTGGACGAGGCTGCTACCTGTTTCTAATTACTAAATTACCTATTTACTTCAGTCATTAGGTGTTTGTGGCTTCTCCATCCAGTGGTTCACCCTGGAGGGTGTTCCTTCATTGACAAACACATTTCATTCGATGAAACTTACTATATTTTCTCTGCCAAAAGAAAAAAAAAAAAACTATTTGAAACACAGCCAGTATCTCATTCCAGGAAGAGAAAAGGATATCAAGAGTTTCCATGGCAATCAGTTGATGGAACTAAATTAGGCAGGAAACCTCTTCAGAATGCAAAATAGTCTGCAAAACAGAGTGGTTTGAAATATCCAGGAAATGTGTCACAGCAAAACGAAAGAAATGGAGATATGAATACCTCCATTATGTAAACTCTCTAACCGTAAAATAAACAATTAAAAACTCGCCTTTGTCCTACAAAAATAAACTCCCAAACAACTGTCATCTCTAATCAAACCCTTTGTTCCCGTTGGTTTTAGTTTTTTAAGTCTTATCTTTTGTGATCAACATCATGGAAGAATATAAATCCAATTGTTTATGTAGCTAGGAAAAATAATTTCTTTCAGGTTATTGCTGTTAAAATTTAGTTTGTGCATCCACTTCGTAATGAAACTGTACAAACTTCATATTTCTTTACCAGGGAGATCAGAAAGAATAATCAAAAGTTACTTTAATGCAGCAAGAAAGAAGAAATAAGTAGATTCCTTAGATTAGAGAAAGGAATTGAACTTTTAAAAACAGGACTTTCTGTAGTCATTTACATTATTGATGATTTAAAAATATTCTATCTCCTGGAGAAAAAAGAAATGAGTCTTGAAATTCTAGAAGATAGAGGAGCTAGAATAAACCAAGAATGCTTCACCTCTCTCCGGTCAACAGCCAAAGCTTCAGCACAGTTTCCTTGGAACTATGGTAGTTACCTGTAAGAGTATTTATTTTCAGAATGTTTTCAGACCACCCAAATGTTTTTTATCTTTTTAAGTAGAAGGTTTTGAAACAAACAGTTCTAAAGCAGACAAAAAAAAAAAAAAAAGACACATTTCTAAAGCAGATTTACAATAAAATTTTAAACCATTCCTAAAAGTCCATGAACCACTGGTTAACCTAATTCTTAGGTTCAACTGGTACTTGTTTTAGGTAAAACCGTAGGGTCTCTTCTGGTAAGAAACACCTAACACAAATTTTAGGATATACATCATAGAAGAGGAAGGTTTTATGGATTTCTATGTCAAATAGTCTAGCCTAATTTCCATTGTGACCTTTAAAGCATGATCTCAGTGATTACTGTGTATAATAATAAAAACATGAATGGGTACATTTTCACACGAGTTGCTTGATGCACCTTTGCTGGCAACGCTGTGCTAAGCCTTCCCCCAAGGTTTTGGTACCAAAATCAGCTTTGTACAAACATGGCGCATCATAATAATACACATACACACAATTTCACATACAGCGAGAGTACAGTCTTAAATACCGCACCAGTAAGCAGAACGTGCCGCAGGAAGGCCCACCTGAGAGTGTGACCAGAAACCGGACTCTTCATGGCCACCAGCTTCTATCACCACCTTCCTTCCCAAATCGCTTCCCCAATTCCATTACAGTCCTCAAGTCACTAATCTCACTGGTGACAAAACATTAACGAGATCTTTTGAAATACGATCTCTTAAAAATCTACTTTAACTTGGAAGCGGTTTGGGTTTTTTGTTTTGTTTTGTTTTGTTTGTATGCTAGGTAGAAAAAAAGCAGGTGGTCTTCTTAGTTTGGATTAGCAGAGAGAGACAAGAATCTGAGTGCGAGTGGTTTATTTGGGAAGTGCTTCCAGAAAGAACAGTGAAGGACTAGGGAAGTGAAACAGAGGGAAAGAGGCCAACACAGAGTGTGTGAACAAGCAGATGACCACCGTGTGACCTGGGCTCAGTCCCACTGAGATCCTCTACGAAGCTGTGCAGAACATCCCTCAGAACTGTCTCTGTAACAAGAAAGCTGATGATAGGTAGCCACCAGCTCCCTTCCCTTACTAGTTAAGGGTCACTCCTACGGCATTAATTCCTTCACATCTCTGGCCTGCCCCTGAACCTCCCATAGTCTCTGGTCAGGGAAGGCCCTCAGACCGAGATACTCCAGACACTTCACTTGTTCTCAACTAAAGTTGAGTGACTCAGAGGCTCGTAAGTGTTAATGATCCCCGTGTTTTCTGGTGTTGGCTAGCCCTCGTGCAGTGTCCAGGACGTCTAGCAGAGCAGCCCAGGTTCTGTTCAGAAGCACTTCAAAAAGAGCACTGTGTTTTACCTGGTCTCTGGAGACAACCAAAACTTGCCCCCAGTAATGAGGAGGACCTCCTGACCCAAATGTCCGACTGTGTTTGAAGGGGGTTCCTTAGTGCAGAGTCATATATAAAGGCAACAAAATAGCAGGAGACACAAGGCAGAATGAGACTTGTAATTTTTCCTGTATTGTTAACTTAGAAACGAATATGCGTACAAAAACTAAAATGTGTAAGGCGAGTGTAGAACGCAGTCATGCTGTTAACATCTAAACCCTCCTCGTTAAAGGAATCCATGAAACTGGTTTCACTGAGGGAAGCCTTGCACTTTGCTCCTTTCTGTTATCTCCTGGTCCTTGCTTTCTAAGTCTGCCCTCACCCGAACTGCCACATTCCACGGTGTTTATGTTCTTCCATGAGACCATAGCAGAATAATTGCTTCCTTGATGCAAGGCTCCTGATAATAACCCCAGAGAAATCTGTTTCCATCTGTTACCGCTGAAAAAAATTACAGGGTGTTGCTCAACACTATTCCTAAAGAGATTGCTTTTCTTTGATTACATTTTTTTTTCAAAATACCTGCTGCCTATTTTACCTTGAGAATGACCATTTTTTTATTCACAAAGCATTGCAAACTCCCAAATCTATCTTTCTGAAGTACCTCAAGGTGTATCCATGAGAAAAGTACTTTCCTGTTTTAGCTTTCACTGGGAAAGGGGATTTCCCAGTATTTTCCGTCCATGTGCAGGAGTCTTCAAACCCTGTGGAATTTCCCGCGAATCATAAATGTATAATATACTTAATAAGGCCCTTCGAGTTGGTTACTTGAGGTTTTACTGTTTAATAACTTCGTGCTCACTAATATGTAAGTTAGACGAACATTAAAGAAAAGAGGTTCAAGAAATGGTCTTATTTATATGGGACCACCTCAAGTCAGGACTTGAACTTTACCAAAACATACTATCTAAGAATAGCCCATTTAAAACACAGCATATAGTACAAGCACAAAAGGTAGAGCTTGAAGCCTAAGTTTGTGACTTACTAGCAATTGACTCAAGGCAAGATGGTAACTTCTAACCACTTTGCCTCATCTAGTAAGTGGAGGATTGTCCCCTATGCCATAAGGTGTATGGCCATTCTAAAGGAGACAGCCTAGACAGTGTCCTCCATTGCTCACATTACAGACTCTCAGCAAATATTTTTTTTAAGATTTTAGTTATTTATTTGACAGAGAGAAAAAGAGCACAAGTAGGCAGAGTGGCAGGCAGAGGGAGAGGGAGAAGCAGGTTCTCTGCTGAGCAGAGAGCCCGATGCTTGATCCCAGGACCCCGGGATCATGACCCGAGCCAAAGACAGCCACTTAACCAACTGAGCCACTCAGGCGCCCCCTCTCAGCAAATATTAACTCTTTCCCCTTCCTCCAAAGTTTCAGTTGAGAAAAATATGAATTTAGGGAATAGGTGATACAAATATCCAATTCAATAGGAATGGAAGTGAGTGTTTTTGCATGTTGTAATAAATCACTGAAAATTTATTCTCATACCATATTCTGTCCGGAGAGCAATGTACATTTCTCTTTCCAAATACCACACATCAGTGCATCTGTTCTTGTTTCTAAGTCAATGAAGCTTATATCTCACTGCAAATAGTAATAAGACATGTGACCAACCCAAACCCTAAATTTGGAGGGAGGTTGAGAAGGTATGTTAATCAGGCTTGAGATTACTAGAAGGGAGAAAAAAGAAAAATGGAAGTAAAGTGTTCTGAAATAAAATGACTGACAATACACTGCCACTGAAAAATTTAGGAAAAAGACGTATTTCGCTTCATTTTCTTATTAGCAAACTGCATCGCTCCTCTCCGTGTCTTCTTTATCAGATTTGCCACAGAAGGTGACAGACACAAACATATTGTATGCCTGGAAAAGTAAATACTGTCCGATGGAAACGATGCCTCCCTTTTTTCTTTGGGTATCACATGTCAGGGCTAGACTGACTACTTTGAGCATAAACAATTCAATCAACTCATCTCTGTACCTCTTAGCCTGAGGAGAATTAGCTAGAAAACCATACTAATATTTTTGGCTTTTAGGAGAAAAACCTAATGTAGAGAACTGATGGATGGATTTTGCAATGTCATTGTGGGTGAAGGGGAGTCAAGTGAGGACAATAATTTTTTCCCCATGTTACAGATTAATTTACCAGGCTTGGAGAGATTTGGTAACTTGACTGAAGTCACAAACTAGTAAGAGACAAAGCCAGCATTTTTAACAAAGCGTAGTTTAAAGAAAAATTAGTTTGAGTGTATTGAGAACCTATCATGTACCAGTCATGGTACTCAGACTTATCTAGACCCCTCACAAGGGTTCTGTATGGCATTATTATTGCCCTTTCATAATTGCAAAAGCTATGACCCACCCACTTTCCCCAAATTAGTTACATTTTCTGCAGGGTTAAATTAAAATTCAAATCTGTTGGCTGCAAAATCCAACATTTTCATCCTCACTATGATACTGTCGCCTAAGAACGATCTACATTAAATTCTAAAAATATTAGCAGTGCAATAAATGTTGATTAGCTCATCCCTCAATAGCTTCAATATTTCAATTGACTGTGCTGATGTTTCCATCTTAAATTTATTTTGGTTCCTTCATTGTAGAAGGAGCAATATTAAATAATGATAAAAATCCTGCCTTTATACCAAAATAATACGGAATAATGAAAAATAACTAGAAGCATTCAGTTTTTTACTAATGAATGGTGAATATGACACAATCCATGCAAACACAACAATCAGCAGTGAAGTCTTTCTAGAAATACTTAGCTTATAGAAAAGGAGTAGGCTGAAAAAATAGGCAGAGAAATAGACATTCATATAATCGATACAGAATGAAAGTGAAAAAAAAGAAAATTTTAAGCCTGAATTTTCATTATTCAGCTCTGTGGCCTCATAATGCCAGAACAGCTTATTTATAAAAAAGCTTACTAAGACAAAAACATTTAAAAGAACATGCAACATAGACAAAATTTCTCACAATTTCATGATGTGCAACATTACACAGCAACATGCTCAGTTTCAAAGTTATCATTCCATACCCTGGGTGATTTTAAATCCTGAAGCTGGAGGATAAAGACTTGAGTTTCCTCTTGCAGAAAGAGTTTAACTATAATTCTATTGCCAACATTAAAAATAAGAAATGTGTGTTATTAGCAGCTGCATATTTGCTTGCCACTGTATAGGAGAAATGAGATGAGGCTGATATTAAGTAGTCAAAATATTCCATTTATCTAGGACTATTTTATTATAAAATATACCTATGGAAATATTTCCTTCTTTGAAAGCACTATATTAATATGTTTGTGTTAATAAGTTTTAAAGCAATTTTTCCTCCACTGTGTATTCATCATTCTCTTTTCTCCAAAACTTTGGTCATTAAGTGAACTATGTAAATCATTAGTTTTATAATATCATTATCCTAATACAAATTTTAGAATAAGAAGAATTGTTTATGCTATGAAATGAGCATACTTTCTGCTAATATAAGGGGTAGCTTGATCAAGTTAAAAAGGATTGCAACCCCTCATTTTATATATATTAGGGCTCAAATTTAATTTACCTAATTTTTCTGGATATTTCCCAGAAAACCAAACTCTACCTCTGGAAGACAGAAATTGATGTTTAGCAATATACTCTAGTGTTTTTGGTTTCACGGTGGATATTAAGATGGTAGGAGAGTAAACATGTTCTAGAGTCTGAATTAATGTCTTCTCTACTAGGAGTAAACCAGACTTGACCTAGTATACTACAAATAAACAGCTACCCTCTTGGCAACATCTCTGTGAGTTAAGTTCCTCATATTTTCTATAGCATTTTAGAGTTTCAAAAGCATTTCCTCACAAGTAACTTTTAAAAAAATTTCCTCTTATCCTCAAAACAAATCAGCAAAGTAAGGATTATTATCTGTTTTAGAGATGAAGACATACAAGTTCACACAACACACACGTGTGTTACCCCAACTTTCACAGTTAACAAAACAGACTAAACTTTCACCCTTGCTCTACCCTTCAGTTATCCTCTTTTTTTTTTTTTTTCTCTCTCTAATAATAGGAACTCCCAGCACAGGTTGGAACAGGCAAATGGACTGGTTGTAGCTTCCATTTAAGGCTAATACTCTTATTTTAGATAACAGGAAAACCATCCAGAGACCATTACTTACAGTCTACAACTTCTTATATACTAATAATTTTAATTAAATCAATTTGATGCAAAACCTTAAAGAAAAATTCAAAAAAATTTTTATGCCCAAAAATATATGGAATTCCACCACATAAGATAACATCTTGATCCTAATCAGAACTCAACAAAAATAGAGTTGAAAAGCAGATTCCTACAAGGGCATCAGGACACAGAGCTATAGAGCTATGCAGAGCATCAAAAATTGTAGTCATCTTGCTGATCATTAGGCATTGACTGTATCTATCATATAAGTGTAATATTTCAAATTGTCTTACTTATTCATTTATTTGAGTGGGGAGGAGGGTGGATGGCAGAAGGAGAGGGAGAGAGAGTCTCAGGCAGACTCTCTGCTTAGTGTGCAGCCAATGCGGGGCTTGATCTCACGACCCTGAGATCAGACCTGAGCCAAAACCAAGAGTTCCATGCTTAACTGACTGCACCACCCAGGTACCCCCAAACTGATTCTTGATTAAAAAGATGCAGCACAGAACAAGGATTATGAATACAGGTTTTAAGCTTTGGATAGCTTATTTAACTTCTCTAAGACTCAATTTGGATGTGCTCCTCTATAAAGTTGAGACAAGGGGGTATGCAGGGGCGTTGTTTGTGAAAATTAAATGTATTTAATGTATGTATTACATGTAAAGTTCTTAGCACAATCATGAATATAATAAGATCTCAGTGGATTTCAAGTGTTGGATGCGATAGCATTCGAGTGTTAAGCAGTAGAATAACAGTGACCATTATGACACCTCCTTTCTCTTGGGCCCTAATGGAGCTGGATGGTTCACCCACCTGTATTTACCTATCCAAACCTGAGTCCATAGTTCTTTCTACAATTCTGCAACAGTGCTGGCAAGGGTCAGAAGCAACCACCTGGCAAGTGTCTTCCAAACTCTGCCACTGTCACCAGTATTCTGAGGCCCTTCAGCCAATCCCTTCTCAAAAATTGGATACATCAGGGTACTTGGGTGGCTCAGTCAGTTAAACATCTGACTCCTGATTTTGGCTCAGGTCATGATCTCAGGGTCGTGAGATCAAGCCGGACTTGGGCTCTGCACTGGGCGTGGAGCCCACTTAAGATTCTCTCTCCCTTTCCCTCTGCCCCTCCCTCCTCCATGCACTCACACTCTCCCTTTCTCTAAAAAAAATGGATACAAAATAAAATTAGAGTTATTGAACTATTTACTACATTAAGAGAGTATGATAGTATGATACAATATGATAGAAAAAATCAACTAACTTACAAGATTGATTCCTAACTCTTTGGGAAATAAATATCAACTATCCTACTCTGCAACATAATTTCCAAGTAAATTAAGTAGCACAGTGTGAAAAAAATAAAACCATAGAAAACCAGAAGAAACTGTAGGTATTTGTCTGATCTTATAGTGGGAAAGGCCTTTCTAAGCATTTTACATACATATATAATATATGGCCAAAGAATAAAATAAAACTAATTCAAATTTAGTCAAAGAAATAAAAATTCAATGCCATATCATTTTTCTTAGAAAATGGGTAAGATAAAAAGAAATAATATAATATTGTCTATCAATAGTGTTTATAGATAAAGTCATATACTCAAAGTAAAAAATCCATTAATACATTGCTGGAGAGATTTTGGCAATTAAAGCCTTATAAATATCTATACTCTGATTTGAAAACTCCCCCTTGAGGAATGTATCCTAAGAAAATTCTCAGAGATACATGCAAAATTTTTAATTTAAAAAATATTCATTATAGCGTTATTTATGGTGGCGAAAGATTTTAAAACAACATAAATATCCAAAATGATAGGGTAAACAAGTAATGAGTGGGATTTTCATACAATGGAAGAAAACATAATCATACCAAATGATATTATAGAAGTTTTTATTTACCTGAGAAATATTTATAATACACTGTTATAAAACATACAGAATAATTTGACCTTTGCAAACTTCCATATCTATACACACAAACACACAGCAAATACCAAAGAAAATGTCAAAGATACTTATCTCTGCACAATAGGATTATGGGTGTTTTGCTTTGTAGTGTCAGAAATTTATATTCAGAAATATAGATAATTTTTAAACATGTATGCGCATATATATATATATATATATATATATATATATAACTTTTTAAATTTTAAAATGCTGTTCTTAAAATACCTATAAAACCAGTTGCTTAAAAGAGAATGCGGAAGAGAAAGGAGGCTAACATAAAGCATGGAATGAGCATCGGACGGTGATGTGGAGAACAGTGAGAAAATTAGTGTTAGGCCAGCACATCCAAATGGGAAGCAGGAACAAGGAAATTATACTAGGCAAACCAATTTGGTTATTACAAGGTCACTTTCCTTTAGGGCATAGTAGAGGTCTATCAGGCAGATTAACTAGTGGTGATTAGACAATTCCTGATTCATTGGTTTAAGATTCCATTTAAATCTTATCTTCAACTGGTCTTCCAATAACCAAGACTCCAGCCAATTAACTTGCATATCTGCAAGGCCATTTGACTGAAATTAGGCAGTTGCCACACTGTAAGCCTCTTCCAGTTTCTGGGTCATTTCCACTGAAAACGGGAAGAAAGAAGTGGCTGACATAGCTGCTCTTCCCATGGTTAGTCATGTCAGTGAGGGGCCAGGGAGAGAGCAGGGGAAGTTTCCTGATTTTTCCTTAGAAAGATACTTAGTGTCAGCAGCTAGCTCTCTAATCTCATTCTTTTAGCAAACACCCTGCCTTCCTGTCCCCTTTGAGATGCAAGGAAACATTTGCAGTCCTTGTGCTAAAATTTAAGTAACTTAGTAACAATATAAATAACAGATGTTAGTTTTCACAAAAGCAATTTAAAGTGATACCTCAGGCCCACTTCCCAAATTGTAATTCACCTGACTAATGTTATAGAAGAAATGACAGAGGTAGAAGAGAATAGAAAGAAGATGGGAGAGTGGGACAGAACAGAGGTGTGGAGCAAATGTCCTTAGATTCTTAGAAATCCAGGGATGGCACTATGTACTCTGAACTTCTACTATAATGTGGTCAATGTCTACTTTCTAAGAAAAAAGTCACACATCTGAAGCCTCATCTCCTGAAAAGCCTGGAATCCTTGGAAATCCTGCTAGAGGCTGGCATCTGCCTTTGTGCAGAGTTAGACCTGTGTTCTCATTTCTCTCTTTCTTCAAGTAGTTAAGAGAACCAGGCAGCCCACATTCCCTCATCTGTTACAGGAATGGGAGTGTTTTCTCAAGGGACAAGCCACAGCTGAAGACCATGTTAAAAAGAAGAAAATGGGCCCAAAATGTATTTATGTATGCTAAGCTCCAAATCAAGATTTAGCTTAATTACAGTTTTGTCTCTCCCAGAAATGGCATCTTTTTTTTTTTTCTTTTTCTTTCTTCTTGAGAGAGAGAGAGAGAGAGAGCATGTAAGTGGGGAGGGGGGAAGGGAGAAAGAGAATCTTAAGCAGGCTCCACACCCAGTATGGAGCCCGAGGTGGGGCTCGATCTCATGACCCTGAGATCATGACCTGAGCTAAAATCAAGAATCCCATGCTTAACCAACTGCGCCACCCAGGCACCCCAGAAATGGAATCTTAAACCAATGAATCAGGAATTGTCTAATCACCACTAGTTAATCTGCCTGATAGACCTCTACTATGCCCTAAAGGAAAGTGACCTTGTAATAACCAAATTGGTTTGCCTAGTATAATTTCCTTGTTCCTGCTCCCTTCTGCCTGCAAAGCCTTCCATTTTTAGCTTCTTTCTCTCTGCTAGATTGGGTGCTGCCTGAATCATTCATGAGTCATTTAATAAAGCCAATAAGATCTTTAAAATTTACTCAGTTGAATTTTGTTTTTTTACAACCAGGATCCCAAAGTCAGGGCTGTCCCTCTCATTGTATGTCCCCCAAAACCCCTAAAAAGCAGGGTTGGTATTCTCCCACCCACTACCCCAGGGTAATTCTGTATTACGCTGAAGAGAAAACGACTCTAGCGTTTTCTTGATTAAGACTTTCCTTCAGTCATGTATCAGTCATACTTCCTTTTGGAGACATGGAAGCCTTCAAGATAATACTCTATTTACAATACAAATCTAATTTTCCTTATTAGCTATTCTGTTTTTCTTGACAAATTAACATTTGATAGACTTGATAATTCTATTTAGAGACTTTGTTATGGGAAAAACAACCCTCTACAAATGACTAAATTCCCTAAGCTTACCTCACTCACAATTATTTGATACAAGGTACAGATTGCTTTGGTATTTTGGTAAAGGGGATTAAGATGTGTAGGATTTACTTGCTCGTTAACAAGAAAATAGCTGAGGGCAAATGGGTTGAATTTAAGGTTCCCTTGAAATACTGAATGTCCAGGAAATAACGACCCTGTATGTATGAAAGTACGTTTTGGCTTTTCTTTGCGAACCTCAGCTCTACAGGGAAGATGTATTCTGATATTACAAAGAAAAAAAAAAAAAGAAAAAGAAAAAGAAAAAAGGCACTGTTTTATTATCTTGGACTACATCTTTAAGCAAGGCCAAACAGAAAGAATCTAACGCCACTTCCTGCCTCCCCGGGCTAGCTCTTATACTTCGGCAATGACCACAAAATAGATGTAGATTATAAAGCACCAGCTAGTATAGGTCTGTGGATCTTGTTTCAGTTTGAAACAGAGAAATGCCACTAATCCAATTAAGAAAGTTCAGCTTCCCAGGTCACTGAAGGAAAATGTCTCTCAGGAGAGATTTGGACATGATAGAATTAAGGTTTGATTCTCTCCAGTACAGGGTTTTGTAGACCTCTAGGCCAGGAAATTAATTAGCGATAAGCAGAAACCCATAAATATGTGAAAATGTATTTGCAAGAAATTTGATAGAGCATTTGTTTCTCCACCATCTTATAAACAAAGAGCACTTAAGTATCTTTACATATGTATCTTTATGCCTGGCTTTCCTACTCTCTTTGCTTTCTGGATAAAACCATATGCTACTGCCTAACCCAGAGCTCACCTTTTTTCTTTGTAAAATTTTCCCAGTCTAAGATTGTTTTATTTATCTTAATTCCTATCATAGCCATTTATTGTTTAGCTTATCATTTTTTACCATGTTATCATTAGCTTATCTTATTATCTTGTATTCATTTATTCACTCACTAACTCATCCAATCAACAAATACACATTCAAATTTATTCTGTGGTGGGCATTAACTTAGTTCATGGGTATGCAATAGCGATCAAAATAGTGGCAGTACTGCCATCATGGAGCCTAAATTGTGCTAAGTTCTAGCAAAAACAAACACACACAAAACAAAAAGCTAGGGAGCTAGAGAAGGAGTAACATGGGAAATGTACTTTAGTTGGGTGATCAGGTATTGCAGGTGGTAATGGACATCTGTCACTAGGGGCTACCCACTGTGTTGTCAACCCCTTTCCTATATTATGATTGTTTCCACATTGTGAAAACAGCCTTCTTAAGGTGGAAACCAAAAATCCTATAGTATAGGACAAAAACTTGTCATGCTTGTAGGGGCCACTTTTAGGCAAGAGGCTTGAGCAACATAAACGTGAGCAAGGCAAAAGGGCCCACAGTGACTACCTAGCTGAATGCAAACAGGCTCAAGAAGCCATAGGCCCTAACTGACAGTGGGCTACTTAAAACCAGGCACAGTTCCTAAGATTACCACAAAAGGGAAAATTCCATAGTCCCCATACTCCCTCACTCCACCCTGTAACTATAGCCCCTCTCCACCACCTTGTGGCAGACAGTCTCTCTTTTGCTGTCCTGCCCACTGCTTCCTTGTAGTGTATTCAAGAAACTTTTATCTCTTTTGTTCTGACTTTCTTTCACTGCCTGTGCACCCAGCTCCCATCTGATCCTTATGCTCCACAATGCAACTTAGATTTTTTAAACTGCCTCCTTCCTTCAAAGGTACTAACCACTTCTGGAATTTGTCACTGCCATGAGATGAAACTCTGACCCACATGGTCAGCTTCTCTCAGATGTTAAAACTATCTACCCTAAAATTCCCGTCCACTTACTTAGATGAAATACCACAGTGCCAGGAGTAGGATCTGGCTTCCTGAATGGTCACCAGTGGACTGAATTATACAACTTGAATGCATGAGGGAACTGGCCCAGTCTAAGGTTGACTTTGGCCAATAGGAAATAGATATAAGAAGCTCAACAAATAAATTGTTCCTCCTTTTTCCCTGCTGAGGATTACCTTGAATCAAATTCTCTTTTCAGTTGCTCCAGAGAACAACAGCATGCCAACGGACACATGTTCAACAGCAACCACAGTAACATATTATAGCACCTTGTTCTGCCTCTGCTTTTCCCTCACTCTCAGTTCTGACTTTATACCTTTCAAATACCCTGTCAGCATATGAATCCTTGGCTCTGCTTCTGGAGGACCTGGTCTAAGAGACTTACATTTCCTACACTCCTTTGCAGCTATGAATGGACATATGTCCAGGTTTTATTAGTCAGGTGCACTTGAGATTTGGATGCAGATAAAAGCAATTTGAGTAAGTGGCCACTGGTGTGGACATCTTTTAGCATGTGCTTTGGTGGGAGTAGTATCATGGATCTTCTGGAATTCAGATCCAAGATCCATGAATGACAACTACCATCCTGGGATAGTAGAAGCTGTGATGTTTTTGCTAGAAAAGTCTCATAGTGTATTGGGTATGGTCCTAGCTATATCATTAGTCTTAGTTCTACACTCTTTTTGGATAGTCTATAATCTGATATTCTTAATAAATTTTTATGCTTAAATAGTACAAATTTATTGTTTGCAACTAGGAATCATGACCGAAAGAAAGTTAGTTCACTGAGCACCCATTCTGAACCTCCTCTTTTCCTTGCAATCTTTAAAAAAGGAGACTAAAGTGAAATATCTAAATTTCTATTCTTATTTGCAGCTAGGGGTATCTCTGCGGTATAGCGCTGGCTTAAGAGACACAGGAGGAATTTCATTAGTAGGGCTTCGCTTCCTGATTAAAAATAAAAGGACTTGTCTTCACACTTTTCTCTTGTTCCTGCCTTACAGACAAATGTTATACTTCCTGCCATGGCAGTCATCTTGGAACCATGATATAGTAGACCAATACATTAAAGATGGCAGAGTGAAAAGAAGGATAACAGCTGGGTCACAGATGGCAGCATGAATGGGTATACTCATGAGTTACTGCACCATCTCTGACATCTCTACACTAACCTTATGTGTAGGCTGAATTGTGCCCCCCCCCCCCCAAAGTCCACACCTTAATCCCTGGCACCTTCAAATATATTATGTTTACAAGGGACTCTGCAGATATGATTAAGTTAAGGATTTTCAGTTAGAAAGATTAGCTTGGATTACCCAGGTGGGCTCAATGTAACCACAAGGGTAATTATAAAAGACAGGAGAATCAGAGTCCGAAAGAAAAAAAATGTAAGGATGAAAGCAGAGGTCAGAGAGGAAACTAGATGCTAAACTGCTAGCTTTGAAGATGGAAGAAGGAGCCATGAGCCAAGGAGCATAGGCTGCCTCGAGAAGCTGGGAAATACAGAGAAAGGCTTCTTCTCCCAGACTTTGAAATCAACACAATCCTCCTGACACCTTATTTTCAGCCCAGTGAATCTAATTTCAGTGACGCTAATTTTCTGAGCACTAGAACCATAAGATGCTAAATTTGTTTTAAGCCTCTGAATTTTTGGTAATTTGTTACAGCAGCACTAGAAAACAAATGTAATGTATGACACTCTTAATCTGTCATTCATTAATCAGATCTTCTGTTACAAAGACATTCCTTACTGATACAACATAAGCTTTTGTTTTATTGTGGAAAGGATTCTTGACTGGAGGACAGAAGACCTTGTCTTTCATCTTAACTGTACCACTAAGTGCTTTGTGGACTTAAACAACATCAGTTGTTGTTCTTGTTGTTGTTGTTGTTTTTTAATCTACAGGGATTCAAATAGTACGTACTTTACAGGACTGTTGTAAAATGTAACTGTCTCAGCATATGTGAATACGTTGCACAATCTCTGAACTGTCATATATTAATAGAGTCAGTGTATAAGTGTCTAGGTTTTTTTTTTTTCCCTGCAAATTTAGGATATCTAACTAGATTAGAGGTGTCAAAATACCTAACATACCTGCCGCCATTCTCTATGCTGGGCCTATGCAGACTTAAGTAATCTATCATAGAACTCTTTTTTTTTCTTAATCTAAATGCATCCCCAGAATTCTCAAGAAGTGCTCCATGCAACCACTACTATTTCATCAGTGTTGACACAAGACTGTAAAACAATTTACAATGCTGAGATTACAGGGTTTCTAAGATCTGATCTATCTACAACATGCCAATTCCAATATTTTGTACATACGAGTAAATTACAAATAACTGCAAATCTTATGCTATAACAAAAATTCAATAT